>NC_047114.1:83592058-83619342 GCF_902500255.1 Thalassophryne amazonica | reverse complement strand
TTAAATTAAATAACTTGACTGACTAATAACACCAAAACCTTTAAATTAAATTGGTTAAAATTAATTAACAGTGTAGAGGACAAAGCAAATGAAGTATACAAAACCACTTAATTAAATGCGTTGCTAAACTTGGGTTTGTCTTACTATAAGTGACTGATCCTCATAACGTGTAAAGTGAAATCAAAATACCAGCATGGCTGCAGCTTTGAACACTGTTACAAACAGCCCCAGCCTCCCCTATTGCCATTATAACTGGTCTGCTGTCCCAATAAACATCACAGCTTTGACCCCCTAAAACAAACAAAAAACATCACTCATTCGTTTTATCTTAAATTTTCATCCTCGTTTCCACACCAGGAGCAACATTCGGGAATAAATCCGAGCAGCTCGTCAGCTCACCTGAGCTGAAGAGGATCCAGAGGAGTCAGTCCGCAGCTGGCAGACGTGGATGCGCTCCTTTCCACCCCGCAGTAAAGAGCGTAGATCAGCAGCCTCTGTGACGTGTGCGCGCTGACAGTGTGAATGAAGCCTGACACGGTTTATAACGAGTCAGACAAACGTCTCTCCTCCAACCGGGATGTGCAATTGTCATTAAACCACGAGAAAGATCTGATGTGCGCACCTCCATGCGCCTCCAAAAGGATCCCCGCCAAACTTTGGTGTCATTGATTTGATTAGTTTTGTCCCGTTTTAAACCTCCGAAGAGTTCTTCAACTTACTCCAGCAAAACACACTGAGACAAAATAAAAATAAATAAATATAACCCAAACGTCGTCGTCACCATCATCTCTTCCTGCCTGACTGCAGCGTCACGTGTATCACTGACTGTAATCTAACGTTCCCGCATTTTTGTAGCAAGGGCTAAAATTCCGGCGCCCCAAAGCCATTAATTTTGGCAATGTTGATTTGCCAAATATTTATTAATTTTCCCTAGTAACTACATACGATTGGTTATTTCGCTGCATTTCAAGGGCGCTTTGAATGGCGCCCAAGACGAGGAACGTACGTTTTCTGCTCCTGTCGGTGGAAATGCACTGTTGAATGAGAGTCAATTGGAGGAAGTGTTTTAATCATTCATATTACATGTAGGCACATACAAGTAAGTAAAACTGACATTGATAATACTTTAAAAAAAACAAATATATATATATATATATATATTATGACTTTTCCCCTCCACATCTAGGAGGGCAGCGCCCGAGCGCCCCCTATGGGCCAGCCGCCACTGCTATAGAGAGATTAAGGTTTGTTACTGCCACTTTAAGGACGGCCCACAGCGCCGGAGGGCGCGCCGCGCTCCAAGCCACTGTCGACAGGCTGAAAGGAGCTGATCACTTCCAAATTTAAGGCTCTGTGTTGTGTGGGCCGCCAGAAGAGGAGGTACTGCTGGCCCACCACCAGAGGGCGCCCTGCCTGAAGTGCGGGCTTCAGACAGGAGAGGGTGCTGCCGCCATGGACACAGCCGGGGGTGACAGCTGTCGCTCATTACCTCTTGACAGCTGTCACCCATCTACTCAACATCATCTCACTCCATAAAGACCAGACGTCATCTCCACCTCGTTGCTGAGATATCATACTTCATAGGAGGTAATATCCTCAGCCTTTGTGGAAATATTGAGAATCTGTTTATTGTGAGTGTTTGCAGGAGTTCCGGTCCTTTTGTGGAGGCTGTGCAATACGGCACTCTTTTTCCTCTGAGGACGCGCTGCAAGTTTTGAGTGAGAGGTGGAGGTGGCATTCCCACCGTTGTTGTTACTGGGTGTACACACACCCACACTTGACTGTCTTTGTTCTTCGCCAGTAGTACCAGATCCGACAGTCGGGGTCGGTGATCACCTGGGAATTCGGGACTTGGCGGCTCCAGTATTCACCAGGTTCTGGGGCGGCGGAAATCGTGTGGTTCCGGCTCTTCTCAGGACAGACGTCTTCTATCCTCGAGCCTGCCCACACGTCACCTCTGTGTATTGACTATTATGATATTCTGTGATTGTCTGTATGTTCGTTGTGCACATTCACAACATTAAATTGTTACTTTTTGGCTCATCTATTGACCGTTCATTTGCGCCCCCTGTTGTGGGTCCGTGTCACTACACTTTCCCAACACTCTGTTGATGCAGGACGTCGTGTAACTAGCAGAGAAGTTTCATAAGAGTCGGGATCAGCACTTTATCGGCACATTCCACTGTTAAAGGAGATTTTGTAATGAAAGACTTGCGGACGGATTCGCGCGTCGGAACGCAGCCGCTCATGGCGCGGCGGGACAAAAAACACCTCCGTTTTGGAAACCATTCGTAAGATTCAGGCGGCTTTCGATCGTTTTTCAGTCAAGTGAGTATCAAATTGTTTAACAGCTGGGCATGTTCCAACTTGTCCTGTAAGGCTTCCAACACGGAGGTGTTGTTTGTCGAGCGCCATGAGCGGCTGCGTCCTGACGCACGAATCCGTCCGCACGTCTTTCATTACAAAATCTCCTTTAACAGTGGAATGTGCCGATAAAGTGCTGATCCCGACTCTTATGAAACTTCTCTGCTAGTTACACGACGTCCTGCATCAACAGAGCCTTAAATTTGGAAGTGATCAGCTCCTTTCAGCCTGTCAATAGCGGCTCGGAGCGCGGCGCGCCCTCCGGCGTTGTGGGCCTTCCTTAAAGCGGCAGTAACAATCCTTAATCTCTCTGAAGCCCATAAAATTTTCACCGAAAGCCAACCGAATCTTTGAAATGGTTTCCAGCTGGTTGTCTGGCAGAGTTTCTGAAAAAATTTTAATGCAACAAAACAGCAGTCCTTCAGACATTCTTCTGACAATGAAAAAACGACGAGAGGGGTGGCCCAGTGCTCACACAAAGCCTGCCCACAGGCGAATGACGCAACCAACAGGCGTGAAAAAACTCACGCATGCGCACGAAGGTTCAAGCTTGGCTGATGCAATCACGTGATTCAAATCCATATGGTTTTTGAAAAAAATAAAAAGGTCTGATACTTTTCTAACAGACCTCGTATATATATATATATATATATATATATATATATATATATATATATATATATATATATATATATATATATATATATATATATATATATATATCGGTTACGTCATTCGCCTGTGGGCAGTCTTTGAGTGAGGAGTCGCCCACCCTCTCGTCGTTTTTTCATTGTTTAGGAATGGCTCAGAGACTGCTGCTTTGTTTGATCAAAATTTTTTCAAAAACTGTAAGGCACAACTGAGTGGACACCATTCGATAAATTCAGCTGGTTTTTGGTAAAAATTTTAATGGCTGATGAGAGATTTTGGTCTGGTAGTGTCGCTTTAAGGACGGCCCACGGCGCCTGACGGCGATTTGCGCTTCGAGGCGGCAGCGTCTCGCCGTTTCAAGTTGAAAACTTCCACATTTCAGGCTCTGTTGACCCAGTAAGTCGTCAGAGAACAGAGAACTTTCAGAAGAAGTCGGCATGAGGAGTTTATTCGGACATTCCATTGTTAACAGACATTTTGTAATGAAAGAACATGCGGGCAGAGTCGCATGTCGGGTCGGACCCGACCGCGGGGGGTCGCGACAGGAAAAACACCTCCGTTGGAAACCTTAACGGGCAAGTTGGAACATGCCCAAGCTGTTAAACAATTTCTCAGTTACTCACTTGTTGAAAGCCATCAAAAGCCGCCTGAATTTTACAAATGGTTTTCAACATGGAGGTGGTTTTCCTGTCGTGACGCACACAGATTCACCGAGTCGTCACGGAAACGACTCGGTGAATTTGCGCGCACGTCTTTCATTACAAAATGTCCTTAAACAGTGGAATGTCCGCATAAAGTCCTCATGCCGGCCTCTTCTGAATCTTCTCTGTTCTCCCATGACATCCTGGGTGAATTAAGCCTTAAATTAGGACGTTTTCAGTTCGAAACAGGCCGACGACGGCGCCTGGAAGCTCAGCCGAGAGGGCTGAACCACATCTCACTCAAGGCCTGCCCACAGGGAAATGACGTCACCGACACGCATGAAAAAACTCACGCATGCGCACGAGGTTTCAAGCATGATTGGTGTAATCGCACGTCATTCAAATCTATATAGTTAAAAAAAAATAAAAGTGTCGGTTTCTTATCTAATAGACCTCGTATATATATATATATATATATATATATATATATATATATATATATATATATATATATGTACGTGTGTGTTGTTATGGATGGATGAGCCGCGCTGTGCTGAACACAGCAGCTGAGACGTCTCAGAGCTGCTGGAACAGATCAGATCTGTATAACTTTCAACACAAATATTTCAGAATGTGTGGGTGTCAGCGTAAATTTTATACTTTCCTGACATAATTTAATGTAAATTAATTTTACTGGCTCGATATCCAGTTCAGAACGGTATTTTAACATGCATTTTGTGAGCATTTTTCCGTGTGTGTTCAGTCATTATCTGCATTGAAAATGCTTTAACATCCGGACAGTTCGTCATTATTTTGTCCGGTTAGGAGGTGTCATGTTGCTGTCCATGAAGGGACATTTGCATTTAGTAGGCAGCATTGGGAGTGCAGACTCTAGTACTTATATAGGGCTCTGTGGTTACACCATACAAATACTCCAAACTAGGCTACAAGTCCACACCTCTGAATTTATCTCCACAGGATCTCTGTTTTTGTGTGTCTGACAAACATAATTCCACACTTCTCTGTGTTACGTTTCTCTTAGGGATTTCTCTGGGCTTCGTGCTGCGATCCACTAATATGACAACTAGAGACATTCTTTACTTTGGTTTTCCGGGAGAGCTGCTCATGAGAATGCTGCAAATGATAGTGCTTCCTCTCATCGTCTCCAGTGTGATTACAGGTCAGATCCCCACTTAAAGCTATGACTGTTTTTTGTTTTTTAGGCCAGTTAAGTAGGTCACTTGTTTGGTGAATAGCATGTTTGGCTTGTAGTAGAAAAATTAAATTTAAAGTGAGAGACTACTCACTAAGAAAAGTTATTATTAATTCTAACCAGTACACTTGTTGCAAATTATAAATGTGTTTCTTTATAATTTGCAGTTGTTTAATTAATTATTTTAGATCCTATTGTCTTATGTATAATTTGTACATGGTCAATAAAGCCCCTCTATCAACCAATCAATCAAAAACAATATTTATGTTTTAACAGCATCTGCAGGAGGCCGTGTGTGTGTGTGTGTGTGTGTGTGTGTGTGTGTGTGTGTGTGTGTGTGTGTGTGTGTGTGTGTGTGTGTGTGTGTGTGTGTGTGTGTGTGTGTGTGTGTGTGTGTGTGTGTGTGTGTGTGTGTGTATGTGTGTGTGAGCACTTTTGACAAGAGCGGAAGTTGTACAAATAAAAGAATATTTGTAGATCACCCTCTGTACATTTGCATGTATTAATGAGACAAATTTAATTCCAGGGTGGCGGGGCGCTCCCTTAGAGATTGGGTGAGGAGCTCAGTCACTCGGGAGGAGCTAGGAGTGGAGCCGCTGCTCCTCCATGTCGAAAGGAGTCAGTTGAGGTGGCTCGGGCATCTTTCCAGATGCTCCAGGGATGCCTCGCTGGAGAGGTGTATATTATTACAAACACCTTACTTGTGTGGTGAAACGCCCTAACAGATCATTTAAGACTGAGGACTTTGATGATGGCAAACGGTCTGATGTATCTGTCCTTCAGTTTGTGGGAGTCAGCATGCAGAGGAATGTCTTTGGTAGATAGCCATACCTCCTGCCCGGGCTGGTATGCAGGAGCCGGGGTACGCCGGCGGTCTGCATGGTCCTTAGCCCTCGTCCGGGCTTTCAGAAGGGCAGAACGGGCTGTGCGCCACACCCGATGGCACCTTCTGAGATGGGCCTGGACCGAGGGGACCTCGACTTCTCCCTCCATGGCTGGGAACAGTGGGGGCTGGTACCCCAAACATGCCTCGAAGGGGGAGAGGCCGGTCGCCGAGGAGATCTGACTATTATGGGTGTACTCGATCCAGGCCAGGTGTTGACTCCAGGCCATCGGGTGCGTGGAGGTTACACACTGCAGGACCTGCTCCAGATCTTGAGTCGCCCGCTCTGCCTGTCCATTTGTCTGCGGTTGGTACCCAGACGAGAGACTCACGGTGGCCCCCAGTTCCCTACAGAAACTCCTCCAGACTTGCGAGGAGAACTGGGGACCACGATCCGAGACAATGTTCGTGGGGATACCATGCAGACGCACGACGTGGTGGACCAGGAGGTCTGCAGTCTCCTGGGCAGTCGGGAGCTTTGGGAGGGCTACGAAGTGGGCCGCCTTGGAAAACCGGTCCACTATCGTCAGGATGGTGGTCATACCCTGGGACGCAGGGAGACCCGTGACAAAGTCCAGGCCTATGTGGGACCAGGGGCGACGAGGCACGGGCAGTGGCTGGAGGAGTCCTTGTTCCCTCTTATGTTCTGCCTTGCTCCTGGCACAGGTGGTGCAGGCCTAGACGTACTCCCGGACGTCGGCCTCCATCGACGCCCACCAGAAGCGTTGCCGGACCACTGCCACGGTTCTTCGCACCCCTGGATGACAGGAGAGCTTGGAACCATGACAGAAGTCCAAGACTGCAGCTCTGGCCTCTGGTGGGACGTATAGTCTGTTCTTAGGTCCATCGCCGGGGTCCGGGTGTCGTGTCAGGGCCTCCTGGACAGTCTTCTCCATGTCCCAGGTGAAGGTTGCGACGACAGTGGACTCAGGGATGATGGTGTCCGGTGGATCCGACAGCTCTGGCTTGACCTCCTCTTCATGCACCCGGGACAGTGCATCGGACCGTTGGTTCTTGGTCCCGGGGCGATACGTAATTTGGAAGTCAAACCGACCAACCTATCTACCAGTCGAGAGAGCTGCGTCAGTCAGTCAGAGCTGCGTGTCGTCAGAGCGAGCTGCAAAAAGTTTGTACCTGAGTTTTCAGAGGTGGTGTTTGTAGTTGCCATCTGCCACGCCGGTGTTTGCCAACCCGGACAGTGGGAATACCACCTCAACCGGCAACTTAGCCCCGCGACTGGACAGCAACAACGTCCGAGGCCCGCCCAACGTGGTGAATTCACTGAGGCCGCGCGCTGCGTCATTAAAGCCGCGCGTCACGAGTGCCGCTTCCCAGAGGCCTCGTGCAGCCACCACGGATCCATCAGCGCGGAAACACCGAGGCCGCGCGGCACCAGCGCAGCGCAGATCCATCCCGGTGACAAACAACGCAGGCTGTTAACATCGGCGATCATCAAGCTGCCCATAAGCCGACCATGGGGCCTAAGAAGGTTCTGACAGCGGAGGAAGGTGACGATATTAAAAAATCTCTGGACTTTCTATCAGAGGAGATTTCTGTTGTGAAGCAGCAACAGAAATCAATCATGGATCTGGTGGAGGAGGTGAAGGCATTATGGCTCCAGAACGCCGAGAAAGACCGGCGTCTGGTGCAGCTGGAAAATAGAGTGGCTGAATTGGAGCAGTACACCAGAATTAACGACGTCATCATCACAGGTCTTCACATCAAACCACGGTCCTACGCACAGGGCGGTAACAGATGAGAGCGGAGGGGAGCCCAGTGAACAGGAGGTCAGCTCTGTGGAAAAACAGGTTGCTGATTTGCTCCTATCTAAAGGTATAGAAATGGATTTAAATAACATTGAAGCGTGCCACCCTCTGCCCTGGAGAAATGACGGTGATAAACGAACCGTAATCATGAGATTCATCAACAGAAAACACAAAACAGCACTGTTAAAACAAGGAAGAAAACGTACAAACGTATTCATCAATGAACATCTCACCAAACGGAATGCCGACATCGCCAGGAAAGCACGCTTCTTAAAGAAACAGGGAAAAATCCAGCACACATGGACTTCAAACTGTAAAATATTCATCAAACTGAACGGATCACCAGAACAAGCAAAAGTCATGGCAATAAGGAACATCGAGGAGCTGGACAAATATGAACAATAGGTATGAGGACTCAAACACATCACAGCACCATGATGCAGACTGGAGCAACCCACTCATCCACATCATCTACACCCGGAGACAAGAGAGACATAATGACTAAGGATAATGATCCGTTTATTTCTGCCCAGGAGCTCTGTCTAGATACATTTAATTATAATAACTCTGCTAACCACCCCTTCGAATCTGAAAATGATCCTGATACCTTTTTCAGTGAGAATATTGTGAGACAGTGCAAATATTTTACAGAAGAACAATTCAAAAATTATAAAATCAATGATGAAGATTTTTCAATTATACATTTCAACAGCAGAAGTCTTTCTCGTAATCTGTCCACTATTAATGATTGTTTGAAAACATCCAAAAAACGTTTTTCAGTTATTGCAATTTCAGAAACATGGTTAAATGAGGATAATAAAGATCTGGTATATCTTGATGGTTATGAATTGTTCCTGGTTAATAGGCAGACGAGAAGGGGCGGAGGCGTTGCATTGTTTGTAAGGTCAAATTATAACTGTAAACTCATTAACAACATGTCATTTACAGTGGACAACATCATGGAATGTGTTACCATAGAAATTACATCTATAAACTCCAAAAACATAGTTGTTAGTTGTATTTACAGAGCTCCTGGGACAAATATTGACACCTCTGAAGACATTATCTTAGGAATGTACAACAAAATCAACAGAAATGTGGAGATTTCAATATAGATTTTTTAAACCCTCACAATCATCCACAAATTACCTCATTTATAAACACCTTGTACTGTTTAGGACTGTATCCAACCATCATTCATCCTAGCAGAATAACTATGGATACAACAACTCTCACTGACAATATTTTAACTAACGTTATATCCGGTAATCTTAGTGGGGGACTACTGGTCAGTGACATCAGTGATCACTTGCCAGTTTTCTCAGTCTTTGCATTGGAGGGTTGTTGTAAGTATCAAAGCAATATCAAATTCATGAGTAGAAAAGTAACACCTGAAACAATTGATAATTTAAGGGAGGATTTATCAAGTCAGAATTGGTCGGATGTTTTTGTTGATGATGTTGACAGGTCATATGATGCTTTCATTTCCATTTTTTCAGTTTGTATAATAAACACTGTCCATTTGTTGACAAAATATATAGAAATCAATATAGCAACAAACCATGGATAACTAAGGGACTTCAGAGGGCATGTAAAAAGAAAAACGTACTATATAAACAATTCATAAAACTATGAACTAAGGAAGCTGAAAGTAAGTATAAAACATATAAGAATAAGTTAATCAATATCATGAGACTCAGTAAAAAAGATATTATAATGACTTACTTGTCAAAAATAGAAATAACATCAAAAACACATGGAACATATTAAATGAAATAGTAAAAAAGAATAGAGTAACTAGAGATTATCCTTCATTTTTTCAGAGTAACAACTACATCATGATTGATAACGACGAGTCTATTGCTGAACACTTTAATGAATACTTCGTTAATGTGGGTAAAAATCTTGCCAGTAAAATTGACTCATCAACTAATAACTTCTGGGTAAATAATTCAACGTTTAACAAATCTGTTTCAATGTTCATTGGTGGTACTGATGAAAGGGAAATACTTGATCTGGTTCATGGTTCAAAAAGTAAGAAATCGACTGATTTTAATAATTTGGATATGGCTTTATTAAAAAAGTTATTGATTGTATAGTAAAACCGTTCAATTATATTTGCAATATGTCACTAAGTACTGGTAAATTTCCTTCTCAAATGAAAATAGCCAAAATAATTCCTCTGTTTAAAACTGGTGACAAACACACATTTTCTAATTATAGACCTATATCACTCCTGCCACAATTTTCCAAAATTTTGGAAAAAATATTTGCTAAAAGATTAAATGATTATTTACTGAAGCATAACATCATTTGTGAAGAACAATATGGATTCAGAAGGTCTCAAACTACATCACATGCTTTGATGGACTTTGTGGAAAGTATAGCAACGGCAATTGACAATAAACAATACACAATAGGTGTTTTTTTTATTTACAGAAAGCGTTTGACACAATTAACCATGGAATACTATTAACTAAACTGCAGAAATATGGAATCAGAGGTCTGGCATACGAATGGATAGCTAGTTATTTACAAGGCAGATTTCAGTATGTTCAATTCAATAATACAAATTCTGAACTCAGGGAAGTCACATGTGGGGTGCCGCAGGGCTCAGTGCTGGGTCCTTTGTTGTTTATAATCTATATAAATGATATAAGTTGGGTGTCGAGTTCACTGAGACGTGTCCTTTTTGCAGATGATACAACTGTGTTCTGTAGTGGTGAAAATCTTGAACAGCTTCTGGACATAGTGGAGAAAGAACTGGAAAAATTTAAGGTTTGGTTTGACGCTAATAAGTTGTCACTCAACCTTGGGAAAACTAAATGTATTATATTTGGAAATAAACAGGCACCCAAATGTAAAAATTTAACTATAAACAATAAGGAAATTGAGTTAGTAACAGAGAATAAATTTTAGGTGTTATAATTGATAATAAACATAGCTGGAAACCACATATAAATTATGTGAAATCAAAATTGTCAAAAACTATAGCCATTTTGTATAAAGCCAAAGACCTACTGCCGCAAGAAGGGTTACTTACTTTATATCATTCTCTGATGGTACATATATGACATATTGTGTTGAGTCATGGGGAAACACTTACAAATCAAATACCAATCCAATATTCCTTATGCAAAAACGAGCCATACGAATCATCTGCAATAAACATTATCGTGAACCAACTCATTCTCTATTTGTGTCTTTAAATTGATTAAAATTCATAGATTTGGTCGATTACATTACAATTCAAACTTTGTTTCGAGCGAAAAACCAAGCCTTACCGAGACATGTCCAGTGTCTGTTCCGATTGAGGGAATCCAGATATAGTTTAAGAGGTTGTGCAATTTTTATGAAACCACCAGTAAGAACAAATGTAAAGGGTTTTTGTGTGTCTGTGGTTGGGGTGAGGAAATGGAACAAATGTTCAACAGAGGTTAAAATGAGTGGTACCTTAGTAAGATTTAAGAAACTACTCAAAAAGAACATCATGTCTAAGTATCATAAAGAAGCAAATATAATTTGATTTATAGGGAATGTTCAATTTATAAGTGGGACTTATTGTATATTTGAATGTGTGGGTATGTATATGCGTATGTAGATATATAGATATGGGTAGGTGTATATGTATATAAGTGACTGTGTATATGTATGTATATATATGTATATGTTTATGTTTGTAAAGTATGTATGTATGTATATAGGTATATATGGCACAGCCCAAGCAGAGGGTCACCCCCAAGAGCCTGGTCTGCTTGAGGTTTCTTCCTTATAGGGAGTTTTTCCTCACCACAGTTGCCTAGTGCTTGCTCTGGGGGTTGGTAAGGTTAGTCCTTACTGGCGTAAAGTGCCTTGATTCGACTTTCTTGTGATCTGGTACTATATAAATATAATTATAAGTGAATAGTATATTGATGTGTATGTCAGTGTGTCGACATGTAGTAGTGAATTTGTATTTATGTAAATATGACTGATTACAATTGTTGGACTTGTACTAGCAGGGGTGGGTGCTAATAAGCTTTGCTTCAGCCCACACCCTTTCAGACTCACTAGTTTTGTCTGTGTTTGTGGAATTGTTCTTTTTTCTTTTTTTTTTCTATTTGAATATTTTGTGTGCCGAATAAAAAACTTTGTCACTTGTCACTTGTCACCGAAGAACGGTGACCAACAGGCTTGCCTGGGGTTCAGACGCTTCGCGGTCCGGATGTACTCCAGGTTCCGATGGGCCGTGAAAACCGTGAAAGGCACCGCAGCTCCCTCCAACAGGTGTCTCCACTCCTCAAGGGCCTGTTGCACTGCCAGAAGTTCCCGATTGCCGACATTATAGTTCCTTTCAGCCGGGGTCAACCTGCGGGAAAAATAGGCACAAGGGTGGAGGACCTTATCAGACTCCCCACTCTGGGATAGCACGGCTCCTATCCCTGAGTCAGAGGCATCCATTTCAACTGTAAACTGACGATTGGGATCGGGCTGCACCAGAACTGGTGCAGTCGAGAACCGGCGTTTCAACTCCCTAAACGCGGCTTCGCACCGATCCGACCAGGCGAAGGGGACTTTAGTGGAGGTTAGGGCCGTCAGGGGGCTAACTACCTGACTGTAGCCCTTTATGAACCTCCGGTAGAAATTTGCAAAGCCGAGGAACTGTTGCAGTTTCCTACGGCTTGTTGGTTGGGGCCAATCTCTCACCGCCGCAACCTTGGCCGGATCAGGGGCAACGGAGTTGGAGGAGATTATGAACCCCAAGAAGGACAAAGAAGTGCAGTGGAACTCGCACTTCTCGCCCTTCACAAACAGCCGGTTCTCCAACAACCGCTGCAGGACCTGACGTACATGCTGCACATGAGTCTCAGTATCCGGGGAGAAGATGAGAATATCGTCGAGGTATACGAAGACGAACCGATGCAGGAAGTCCCGCAAGACGTCATTAACCAAAGCTTGGACCGTCGCGGGCGCATTGGTGAGGCCGAATGGCATGACCAGGTACTCAAAGTGACCTAACGGGGTGTTAAATGCCGTCTTCCACTCGTCTCCCTTCCGGATCCGAACCAGGTGATACGCATTCCTAAGATCGAGTTTCGTGAAAATTTGGGCTCCATGCAAGGGCGTGAACACTGAATCCAACAGAGGTAACGGATATCGGTTGCGAACCGTGATCTCGTTCAGCCCTCTGTAATCAATGCATGGACGGAGTCCGCCGTCTTTCTTGCCCACAAAAAAGAAACCACCACCCATCGGGGAGGTGGAGTTCCGGATCAACCCGGCAGCTAGAGAGTCCCAGATGTAGGTCTCCATTGATTCGCGCTCCGGACGTGAGAGGTTGTACAGCCTGCTGGACGGGTACTCGACGCCCGGGATCAAATCAATGGCACAATCGTACGGACGGTGCGGGGGCAGCGTGAGTGCCAGATCTTTGCTGAAGACGTCAGCAAGATCGTGGTACTCAGTTGGCACCGCCGTCAGATTGGGGGGAACTGGAACCTCCTCCTTAGCTGACGCACCAGGTGGAACCGAGGATCTTAAGCACTCCCGGTGGCAGGTTTCGCTCCACTGCGTCACAACCCCAGACGGCCAATCTATCCGGGGGTTGTGCTTGATCATCCATGGAAAACCCAGAATCACTCGGGAGGTGGAAGGTGTTACATAAAACACAATCTCCTCCCTGATTCCCAGACACAACCAATGTCACAGGCTGTGTCTGGTGTGTGATCAATGGGAGAAGGGTGCCATCTAGTGCCCGTAGTGCCACTAGAGGGAGCCCGACTTCCTTTGCCCATCTGCTGTCCAGCAGATTCCCTTCTGACCCCGTGTCCACCAGTGCTGGGGCGTGAAGGGTTAGATCCCCACTCAGGATCATAACTGGGATACGTGCCGATTTACGGGGTTTCCCCACGTGAGTGTTATGGCCCACCCTTAGCCCAATCTCTAAGGGCGGGCATTGTAGTTTAACCATTTGGGGCAGTTCTTCTGTATGTGCTCGCTCAAGCCACAGAAAAAACACTCCCCGCGGGCCAGCCTCCGTTGTCTGTTATTTGATTTGACTTTGGCCCTGCTCGTGTCCATAGCTTCATCAGCAGGGGTAGCTGTTGCCACACGGAGCTCTCTGGCTGTGGAGCGTGGGGACGGCGGCACCCTTTCGGACCCGGAAGGAAGAGGGACGGCTCGTGCCCGGCCACGCCCTTCGCCCCGCACCCGACGATGTTCTTCTAATCGGTTATCTAACCGTATAACCAGGTCGATAAGCCCGTCAAAATCCCGCGGTTCGTCCTTAGCCAGCAGATGCTCCTTAAGGACTGGAGACAGTCCGTTTACGAAGGCGGCGCGGAGTGCGACAGTATTCCAGCCGGACCTCGCTGCCGCGATGCGGAAGTCGACTGCATACTCGGCTGCACTCCGACGCCCCTGTCTCATTGACAGCAGCACGTTCGAAGCGGTCTCGCCTCTATTGGGGTGATCAAACACTTGCTTGAACTTCCGCACAAACCCAGCATATGTTGTTAGGAGCCATGAATTCTGCTCCCAGAGCGCCGTAGCCCAGGCGCGTGCCTCATCTCGAAGCAGGTTTATAACATAAGCCACCCGGCTAGCTTCAGACGCGTACATGACGGGACGCTGTGCAAAGACGAGCGAACACTGCATTAAGAAGTCTGCGCACGTCTCGACACAACCTCCGTACGGCTCCAGAGGGCTTATGTATGCTTCAGGGGACGGGGGGGGGGGGGGTTCGTTGAACGACCACTGGAATGTCTGTATTTGGCACTCGGTCAGCAGGAGGAGGTGCTGCAGCAGCGCCCTGCGCGTGCGCTTCCACCTGAGCGGTGAGAGCCTCCATCATCTGATTGAGTATAACATTCTGCTCAGTTACCAAGTCCAACCGAGCAGTGAAGGCAGTTAAGATTTCCTGCAGCTCACCTAACACGCCTCCTGCTGGCGCCTGTGCACCTAGCGTTTCCATTGGTGGTTCATCCGATGGTTGACGCCCCTCGGGATCCATGACGATGGCCGAGAAATCCTGTTGGGAAAGTGTAGTGACATGGACCCACAACAGGGGGCGCAAATGAACAGTCAATTAAATCAGTGATGTGTGGGCAGGCTCGAGGATAGGAGACACCCGTCCAGAGAAGAGTCGGCCCCCACACGTTTCCACTGCCAGCGGAGACCTGCAATACACCGGAGCCGGAGCAAGTTACAGAAGGTTACCACTGCAAAAACGTTCAGAAAACACTTATGTGCATGCGGCACAGAAAACGGCTGAGAGGTTACCTGTCAGGTAAGCTGATTTCTCGGCAGAGATGTGGTGTCTCCTCCAGTCTTTTATGGTGTGATGAATGATGAGTTGATAAATGACAGCTGTCAGCTCCGGGCTCCTGGTGCTCCTGGTGGGTGACTGCGCCCTCTGGTGCCTGAAGCCCGCCTTCAGGCAGGGCGCCCTCTGGTGCTGGGCCAGCAGTACCTCCTCTTCGGGCGGCCCACACAACAGAAACATGCAATTTAATAAAGTTTCTTTTTAATTCATTTTTAATTTATTTTATATGTATGTTTGAGAATATCTCAAAGAGGAAAAAAAACATTTTTTAAATGAGGGATGCATGAGATTGTTGACCAAATATAAACAGGGTTACATTCATGTTTGAACTGTTCACAATTTCAGGAATGTCATCGGTGGACAGGAAGATTTCACGAAATATTGGACTCTGGGCCATCATCTATTACATGGTTACCACTGTCATAGCTGCATTCACTGGCATTGGCCTTGCTGTTTCTATAAAGCCGGGGAAATTTTACAAAAACACAACAGTGGCCTCTCGTGGGAATGCACAAACAGTGCGGCCTGTAGATTCCTTTCTGGATCTTATCAGGTATGTAAATCTCTTTCAGGCAGAGAAAGTTTCTCAGTATTACTTGTAGATATGAAAGAAAATTAGTAATTGTTTTGATTTTATTGTAGGAACATGTTTCCAAAAAATCTATTGGAAGCTTGTTTGAGAAAAGTAAGCTCTACACTTGCTTTTATTATTATTATTATTATTATTATTATTATTATTTATACAGTACTCATACTTCCAACTCTGATATGTGCTTCTTTTGTATTTAGTATAAAACTGTTTATTTCAGAAGTCAGTCAACAGAGGAGCA
Source organism: Thalassophryne amazonica (assembly GCF_902500255.1). Taxonomy (NCBI): domain Eukaryota; kingdom Metazoa; phylum Chordata; class Actinopteri; order Batrachoidiformes; family Batrachoididae; genus Thalassophryne; species Thalassophryne amazonica. The sequence continues at coordinate 83,603,691 of NC_047114.1, read as the reverse complement.
GCTTGGTCATGACAATCTAACTTCTATGAGTGAGAATTCTTTTTCCCATTTTATTTTGGGAAATCTTTGTGTTTATCACTTCTTTAGTGTTATAATTTTGTGTTAACTATGGTTCTTGTTTTTAAAGACATTTCATTGAAAGATGACACCATGTCAATGCCGGGCACGTCAGACGGTGTCAATGTCATGGGGGTTCTGGTGGTCTCCATGGCCATTGGCCTTGTTCTGGGTCACATGGAGTCAGAAGGAAAACCTCTGAGGGATTTTTTTGACTGCCTGAATAAAGCCATTATGCATCTAGTCAACTTAATTATCTGGTAAGAAAACAAAACATGAGGTAAAACTGGTTGTTTTCACATTTAATTCCCCACTCAGAGTCATAAGGTGCCAGAGGGATTCATAAATCAATTTTTAAAAAAGGCTATCCATGCAAAAATGTTTGTATTAATCCAAGCTTTCGGTCACACGACCTTCATCAGGGCATTGAATAGCACATACAAAGCACTTCATCTTATACCTAAAGTTCGGTCAGTGTAATCAAGTCAAGTAGATACACCTGTGTGTGACTGCAATTTGTAGTTCAGTCAACATGTTTGTAGTTCTTTAGGTATACATCAACTTGGCAAAAAATGTCTTTTTAAGTGTGGTGGAGGCAAATTAACAACGTGCACCCCCAGTGTATATTTACAGTGCAAATGTCAAAATATAAAATTAAAGTACAAAAATCAAAATACAAAAACGAATAGATCCAACAAGGATTTAGAGAAATGCACTAACATCAAACATCCAGTCATCATAAATTGCAGTTCTTCCAATATCCAACCACAGTATAACATCACAACATCACACTCTAGTCCACATCAACATTTAGGCCTCTTGGGTACAGTGAATCCAAGGTGTGTATCCAGAACAATTCTCTTTGGCACAATCTTTTATCAATATCACCACCTCTAGGCAACTTCACTTGTTCAATACCCTGGAAGCGGAGGGAGGAGACAGTATGAGTATATTCAGCAAAGTGACAGGCTACAGGATAATTAGGACCAGCTTGTCTAATTGAGCTTTTATGTTCACTGATCCTTTGTTTTAGTTTTTCCCACATAAACCTTGTCACACAGGAACTTCAGTATATTGATCACATTCTTGTACATGTGATGAAACCCTTGACAAAAAAGCTCTTACCCATCCTGGGATGTTTAAAATCCCTTGCCTTTTGTATATTGTTACATTGGGCACAGTGGCCACATGGATAATTACCATCTTTCAATGGTGCCAAAAGGGTCTGTTTAAGTTCTGTATGTATACGCTCCTTAACCACTTTATTTCTGAGGTTAGGACCCCATCTAAACACAAATAAAGGCGGCTCCTTAAATTTATTATGAAGGGTGGGGTCATCTGCAATTAAAGGCTAATATTTCTTGATGGTATTTTTAATCACATAGGCAGATCGGCTATATGTTGTGATACATGACACAGAAAATTTCTTGTCTTTTTTAACACTCTTTTTTAACAGATCAGCTCTCGGTGTAGACAGAGCTATATGGAATGCTTCCTCAGTACAAGCTGAGCGATATTCCCTCACCATAAAATGTTGTTTTATATCTTCAGCATTCTCAATGAAATCTTCAGTGGAATGGCAGATACGCCTAGGGGAGGTGATGGTCTAGTGGTTAAGGTGTTGGGCTTGAGTCCAGAAGATCATGGGTTCAAATCCCCACCTGACTGGAAAATCACTAAGGGCCCTTGGGCAAGGCCTTTAATCCCCTATTTCTCCCGCTGTGTAGTGAGCGCCTTGTATGGCAGCACCCTGACATCTGGGTGAATGTGAGGCATAACTGTAAAACGCTTTGAGCATCTGATTCAGATGGAAAAGCGCTATATAAATGCAGTCCATTTACCATTTATGCCTCAGTCTGTAAAACTGGCTTTTTCGGAGGCCATACTTCAAAGTCTTACGGTGGGAGCTACTGGCAAGGAGGAGTGTATTGTGGTCTGTCTCCTTTCGGTAGAGTGAGGTACGGACCCGGTGCCACGAGGGGGCGTTTGGGGGCACCGCCCCCTCACATCATCAACCTCGCCCCTCGGATATGAGAGTTATCAAAAATAAAAAAGAAAGAAAAAGAAATACTGGAAAATATAGCCCCTCGCAGTTTCGCGGCTTTTTTTTTTGGTCCAATTTTTTTTTTTTTTTTAAACAGCGCATTGTGCTCTGCGTCCTCATCAAGCAGGCCGGTGTTGTGTCAAGATGACGGGACACCTGTTGCGGCACCGCGAAGGGAGAGCATGCGCATTGTGTTCTGCGTGTCTGTTTATAAGAATCTTCTCGCTCAGAAGAAAAAATAGCGCCAACAACTACCCATAACTCGGAAAAAGACACCTGCAGCGAGGTGTGAGTGGAAAAAGGTGCGACAGTGGTGTGGTGCCAGGATGAAGAGGCGCGATCAGAGGAACTGTGAAATACTGATCAGTCACTATTAATAATTTCTTATGTGTCCAACCTCATAGGTTGATCGTTAAAATTAAATTCGTTAGTTCTAAAAGCCATCATAATTATTTATAGGAAAAAGTTCTATTTTTATTTCTCAAACAAATGTTTGGGCATGAAAACAGGTTTGTCTAATTTTTCTACTAAGGTTTGAACTTTGAGAGTGTTTACACACAAGGGAAAAGTGAGAAAATGTTAATGCCTGTTTGAAAAAGTGTATAGTGTGTAGTGAGGGGTTTTACAGCCTTAAAACGTCTATAATAATTGTAAAAAATAATGCTGTCTACTTCGCGGATTTCGCCTATTGCGGGCTATTTTTAGAACATAACTCCCGCGATAAACGAGGGACCACTGTATATCTACATGAAAGGTTTATGTGGGGTTAATCTACTGTCTCGTGTCGTTTCTCAGATCAGTTGTTGGTTTGGTTTTGTGGTGTGTGTTGGGGAAAGTGTAAGACACGGACCCACACCAGGGGGCGTAAATGAACGGACAATAGAGATGCCAATAAATACAATTTAATACTGCAAATATGCACTACAGGTCAAAATACTGCTTTAGTCTGTCAATCAAAGTTCCACAAAAGGTGACGTGTGGGCAGGCCCAAGGGTAGGAGACGCTGAGTTGGATTACCTGACGGGTAAGCTGATAACTCGGCAGAGTTATGATGTCTCTCCCAGGCTTTTATGGATGTGATGTGATGATGGATGATGACTGACAGCTGTCAGCTCCGAGCACCTGGTGGACTCCTGTGGCGACTGCGCCCTCTGGTGCCTGAAACCCGACGACAGGCAGGGCGCCCTCTGGTGTTGGGCCAGCAGTACCTCCTCTTCGGGCAACCCACACAACAGCCCCCCCCCCCCCCCCCCCCCCAACGGGTGCCTCCTGGCGCCTGACCAGGCTTGTCGGGATGCCGCTGGTAGAAATCGGCCAGGAGGGCCGGATTCAGGATGAAGCTCCTCTTCACCCAGGAGTGCTCTTCGGGTCCGTACCCCTCCCAATCCACCAGATACTGATAACCCCGACCCCTCCGGCGAACATCAAGGAGCCTGCGTACCGTCTATGCAGGCTCGCCGTCGATGATGCGGGCAGGAGGCGGCGCTGGTCCGGGGGTGCAGAGGTCGCATGTGTGGCAGGGCTTGATTTTGGAGACATGAAACACCAGGTGGATCCGCAGTGAAGCTGGGAGTTTAAGCTTGACTGCGGCTGGACTGATGACTTTGATGATGGGAAAAGGTCCGATGTATCTGTCTGTCAGTTTTGGTGAGTCCGTGTGCAGAGGGATGTTCTTAGTGGATAGCCAAACCTCCTGCCCAGGCTGGTAAGCGGGGCCCGGGGTGTGTCGGCGATATGCATGGCTCTTCGCCCTCGTCCGGGCTTTCAGAAGGGCAGAGCGGGCTGTTAGCCACACCCGACGGCACCTTCTGAGGTTGGCCTGGACCAAGGGGACCTCGACCTCTCCCTCCACAGCCGGAAACAATGGGGGCTGGTACCCCAAGCACACCTCGTAGGGGGAGAGGCCGGTCGCCGATGAGACTTGGCTGTTGTGGGCATACTCGATCCAGGCCAGATGTTGACTCCAGGCCGTCGGGTGCGCGGAGGTCACACATCTCAGGGCCTGGTCCAGATGTTGATTAGCCCGCTCTGCTTGTCCATTCGTCTGTGGGTGGTACCCGGACGAGAGGCTCACGGTGGCCCCCATTTCCCTACAGAAACTCCTCCAGACTTGCGAGGAGAACTGGGGACCATGGTCTGAGACGATGTTCGTGGGGATACCATGCAGATGCACGACATGGAGGACCAGGAGGTCTGCAGTCTCCTGGGCCGTCAGGAGCTTCGGGAGGGCCACGAAGTGGGCCGCCTTGGAGAACTGGTCCACTATCGTCATGATGGTAGTCATTCCCTGGGACGCAGGGAGACCCGTGACAAAGTCCAGGCCTATATGGGACCAGGGGCGTCGAGGCACCGGCAACGGCTGGAGGAGTCCTCTCTCTTGTTCATGTACAGCCTTGCCCCTGGCGCAGGCCCAGACATACTCCCGGATATCGGCTTCCATTGACGCCCACCAGAATCGCTGCCGGACCACTGCCACGGTTCTTCACACCCCTGGATGGCAGGAGAGCTTGGAACCGTGACAGAAGTCCAGGACCGCAGCTCTTGCGTCTGGTGGGACGTGCAATCTGTTCGATGGTCCACCACAGGCGTCCGGGTGACACGTCAGGACCTCCCTGACAATGTTCTCTATGTCCCACGTGAGGGTGGCGACAATAGCGGACTCCGGGATGATGGTGTCAGGTGGATCCCGGGGCGGTATGTGATCTGGAAGTCAAAAACGTCCAAAGAACAGTGACCAACGGGCTTGCCTGGGGTTCAGACGCTTAGCGGTCCGGATGTACTCCAGGTTCCGATGGTCAGTGAAAACCGTGAATGGAACCACAGCTCCCTCCAACAAGTGTCTCCACTCCTCCAGGGCCTCTTTCACCGCCAGGAGCTCCCGATTGCCGACGTCATAGTTCCGTTCTGCCAGGGTCAACCTGCGGGAAAAATAGGCACAAGGGTGGAGAACCTTATCAGACTCCCTGCTCTGGGACAGCACGGCTCCTATCCCTGAGTCAGAGGCATCCACTTCAACAACAAACTGGCGGTTAGGATCGGGCTGCACCAGAACTGGCGCAGTCGAGAACCGGCATTTCAACTCCCTAAACGCAGCTTCGCACCGATCCGACCAGGTGAAGGGGACTTTTGGGGAGGTCAGGGCTGTCAGGGGACCAACCACCTGACTGTAGCCCTTGATGAACCTCCTGTAGAAATTTGCGAAGCCGAGGAACTGTTGCAGCTTCCTACGGCTTGCCGGTTGGGGCCAATCTCTCACCGCCGCTACCTTGGCTGGATCGGGTGCGACGGAGTTGGAGGAGATGATGAACCCCAGGAAGGACAAAGAAGTACGGTGGAACTCGCACTTCTCACCCTTCACAAACAGCCGGTTCTCCAACAACCGCTGCAGGACCTGACGTACATGCTTTACATGGGTCTCAGGATCCGGGGAGAAGATGAGGATATCATCCAGGTACATGAAGACGAACCGATGCAGGAAGTCCCGCAAGACGTCATTTACCAATGCTTGGAACGTCACAGGGCGTTAGTGAGGCCGAACGGCATGACCAGGTACTCAAAGTGACCTAACGGGTTGTTAAATGCCGTCTTCCAGTCGTCTCCCTTCCGGATCCGAACCAGGTGATAAGCATTCCTAAGATCCAGTTTCGTAAATATTTTGGCTCCATGCAGGGGCGTGAACACTGAATCCAATAGAGGCAATGGGTGTTGTATGGCTGGGGGGCCTGGCTGCCTTTTTGTTTCTGTCTTTTGTTTTTCCTTCCAGGTGGCTTGCATTTGGGACTGAGTGGCTGTGTAGCTGAGTTTATCAGGACCTCACCCTGATCACCTGCGGCTCGTCAGGACTCACAGATGTGGTGCATCTACATGGATTGGAACATGGTGGCATTTAAGACTGGAGTACACAGTGTGTATTTGCCAGAGACTCGACCTTGTGACCAGACGGGTGAGATCGTCGTCTCGGGAGCCATCTCATCATCAGTGGATGCAGAGAACGTCCAGGTTTGATGCATGGTCTGTGAAAGAGGAGAGGGTGAGGTCTCACGCTCGTCAGCACACTTCCTGAGGTACGTTAGATTTTGTGACTAACATTTATACAGTCAGTAAATATGGTGTCCCTCACACCTTTATTATATTGAGCTGTATGTAGTCGTTTAATCAGCTTCCGCTGCAGTGGAGTTTTGTGAACTGGATGTTCCATGCCTGCAGGGTGGGAAGCTGATTAGTAATTAAGCCAGGAAGTGTTTGCTGTTTGTACACCTTTGAGCGTTCTCTCTGTGTGTTGAGTGTGGACTCACATAATGATTCCTTCTTTCACAGACTCGGTTTGTCGCGGCCACCTGGGGGGTGTCGGCGGGGTCCTTGGGTCCGAACCAGTTCTGGCTCCGGACCGTTAGTGCTGCTGGGAGCGCACCGCAATCCACCACGCCAGACCGCGCACTTTTATATTTTTCACAGCACTGTTATGTTCATTAAACTCTGTTATCCTTTGTACCGTGCTCTGCTTATTTTATACTGGGTCCTTCAAACGCTGGTCGGTTCTCCGGGCTGCGTCCGACACATAACAGTAGTCTCTGGCCAAACATCACGGACCCAGCGGTAGCAGAGACGGTAACGCGCCGGGAAGGCGGCAGCAGACGTTCAGAAGTTATCCAGATCAGTTGCGGGTGCTCTCCGCCCGGATGGTGCGCGTTGGAGAACCCATTACTGAATACTGATTTGAGCGCTCGTGCAGCCGTGTTCCTGTGTTTGTGCCTTATCCGTGGGTCGTGGTGGAGTGTGACTGGCGACGGCTTCGCGTCGCACTTCGACCGGATAAGAGGTTTGAACGGGAGCTGCAGGAGTGGGTCTGTAATGGGTGCACGCGCACGGCGGAGCTCTGTGGCACGGGTCGCGGTGCTTCCTGTGTTACAGTCGTAGCCCCGTTTCCCCGGGTAATGATAGCTACTGCGTCTGTTGTCAGCTCCGGTGTTATTTAGTTGAATCACATTCTTGGTTGTGTGCTGCTCACAGGAAAAGCAGCATGAATTATTTTCTGTCACCAAAGGGGTTTTTTTATTTTTAGCACTCTGGCTCCCTCTGTTGGTGACTGAGTCACATTACCGTCAAGCTCTTAAGTTGGAACAGGTGTGTTCCATTTGTTTGAGCTTGACGGTATAAATCACTTATTTGTTTTGTGTTAGTTCATTTTGTGTGGGTGTTTTTTGAGTTGGTTTTTGTGTGGGATTTTATTTTTTGTTTTTCACTATTAGGGTCTGGGGTTGTGACCCTGCAGTCTGTCTGGGAAAAAAAAGGACCCAAGCAACTTTGTGTTAGTCTGTTGGTCTTTCTTTTTGTTTCTTTCGGTTTCGCCTCCCGGGGTTTGATGGGACGGTCCCCTGGGGGGTCATGGGGGGGTATTTGGGTTGTTTTTTCTTTTTTCTTTTTTTTTGTTTTGTTTTTTGTTATGCCCTCTCTTCTCCTCTGACTCCAGCCGTGTGAGCCGTAGTGTCGGCGTTGCTGGAGTGGTGCAGTTTGGTTGTGCTGGGTGTTTCCCAGGTAACCTCTGCACCCGGGAGGGGAGGGGGGGGGTTTAGGGTATTTTCTTTTTGTTCCCTCTCTTCTCCTCTGGCTCCAGCCGTGTGAGCCGTAGTGTCGGCGTTGCTGGAGTGGTGCAGTTTGGTTATGCTGGGCGTTTCCCAGGTAACCTCTGCACCTGGGGGGGGGGGGATGTTTTTGTTTGTTGTTTCCCTGTTCCACCTCCGGCTTCAGCACGCCCTTGAGCCGTCTGCCATCGGCGTGGCTGAGGTTTGGGGCAGTGGGATATACCCGCAGCTAGTGGCTGGTTTAGAAGTCAGAGGAGTGGCGCCGTTTTGTGCTGTCTGCCATAACCGCTGTTCCACTCCTCCCGGTTGGCTTCTGGGGTATAGTCACGGTTGGTGACACTGGACGTGCTTCCAGTTTCCACTGCGCCAAGGGGGTGGGGTTGGGGTTGTTTTGTTTGTATGTTTTTTTTTTCTCCTTTTGTTTTTTCCACCCAGTTTCCGCCCTCAGGGTTTGACTGTGGTGTCCTCTGGGGGGGAAAGGGCTGTGGGTCCATCTAGCCATAGACGGCCGGGGCTGGGTCCGTTGGTCATGAGGGGAGGCATCTCCTGGGGTTGATGGAATGGTCCTCTGGGAGGCGCTGGGAGTCCCCGTGGGTGACGTTGGATCCCAGAGGGACTTCGGCTGTGGTTATTACTCCTGGAGCTGGCGGGATGTCCTCTGGGGGGTGTTGGTCCCTACATGTCGTTGGGGGGGGGGGGGGGGGGTGTTAGCAGTTTTATTTGCAAACTTAAGTTTGGGTTGTTTTTCTTTTCTCCCCTTCCCGGGGTTTGATGGAACGGGCCTCTGGGGAGGGGGGGTGTTTTGGTTGTTTGTGTTTGTCTTTTTTGTTTTATGACTAATCAGACTGTGAACATGGTTGGACAAAGGCTGACCGCACAGGTTCAAGAACTCCTGGCCACACCTGTGCTAATTGACTGATAGAAACAAGGGCAAAGATGCAGCCAGAGGAGAAGACACCTACCGTTCTGTAGATGAGGATTCTGTTGGAAGATGAATGCGGATACGGTTTCCAGCCATGGTCCCTGGAGGGGGGTGTTTCTCCTGGGCCAGGTTTGTGTGGTCGCCGGGTGGCTTCCCGTGAGGGTGGGGTACTGTTGTATGGCTGGGGGGCGTGGCTGCCTTTTTGTTTCTGTCTTTTGTTTTTCCTTCCAGGTGGCTTGCATTTGGGACTGAGTGGCTGTGTAGCTGAGTTTATCAGGACCTCACCCTGATCACCTGCGGCTCGTCAGGACTCACAGCTGTGGTGCATCTACATGGATTGGAACATGGTGGCATTTAAGACTGGAGTACACAGTGTGTATTTGCCAGAGACTCGACCTTGTGACCAGACGGGTGAGATCGTCGTCTCGGGAGCCATCTCATCATCAGTGGATGCAGAGAACGTCCAGGTTTGATGCATGGTCTGTGAAAGAGGAGAGGGTGAGGTCTCACGCTCGTCAGCACACTTCCTGAGGTACGTTAGATTTTGTGACTAACATTTATACAGTCAGTAAATATGGTGTCCCTCACACCTTTATTATATTGAGCTGTATGTAGTCGTTTAATCAGCTTCCGCTGCAGTGGAGTTTTGTGAACTGGATGTTCCATGCCTGCAGGGTGGGAAGCTGATTAGTAATTAAGCCAGGAAGTGTTTGCTGTTTGTACACCTTTGAGCGTTCTCTCTGTGTGTTGAGTGTGGACTCACATAATGATTCCTTCTTTCACAGACTCGGTTTGTCGCGGCCACCTGGGGGGTGTCGGCGGGGTCCTTGGGTCCGAACCAGTTCTGGCTCCGGACCGTTAGCACTGCTGGGAGCGCACCGCAATCCACCACGCCAGACCGCGCACTTTTATATTTTTCACAGCACTGTTATGTTCATTAAACTCTGTTATCCTTTGTACCGTGCTCTGCTTATTTTATACTGGGTCCTTCAAACGCTGGTCGGTTCTCCGGGCTGCGTCCGACACATAACAATGGGTATCAGTTGCGAACCGTAATCTCGTTCAGCCCTCTATAGTCAATGCATGGACGGAGTCCGCAGTCCTTCTTGCCCACAAAAAAGAAACCAGCACCTAACGGGGAGGAAGAGTTCCGGATTAACCCGGCAGCTAAAGAGTCCCGGATGTAGGTCTCCATTGATTCACGCTCAGGGAGTGAGAGGTTGTACAGTCTACTGGACGGATACTCAGCGCCTGGAATCAAATCAATGGCACAATCATACGGTCGGTGCGGGGGAAGGGTGAGTGTCAGATCTTTGCTGAAAATGTCAGCAAGATCATGGTACTCAGCCGGCACCGCCGTAAGATTGGGGGGAACACGGACCTCCTCTTTAGCAGTTGCACCGGGTGGGACCGAGGATCTTAGACACTCCCGGTGGCAGGTTTGGCTCCATTGAGCCACAACCCCAGTCGGCCAATCGATCCGGGGACTGTGCTTACTCATCCATGGATAACCCAAAATAATTCTGGAGGTAGAAGGTGTTACAAAAAACACAATCTCCTCCCTGTGGTTTCCAGACACAACCAGTGTTAAGGGCTGTGTCTGGTGTGTTATTAATGTTCGAATGGTGCCATCTAGTCCCCGTACCTTCAATGGTGAAGGAAGGGCCACTAGAGGGAGCCCTACTTCCTTAGCCCATCTGCTATCAAGCAGATTCCCCTCTGACCCCGTGTCGATGAGTGCTAGGGCATGAAGGGTTAAATCCCCATAGAGGATCATAACTGGGACTCGTGCGGATTTTCGTGCATTTCCCGCATGTGTGTTATGGCCCACCCTTAGCCCAGTCTCTAAGGGCGAGCATTGGCGTTTAACCGCTTGGGGCAATTCTTCTGTAAATGCTCACTCGAGCCGCAGATAAAACACTCTCCGCGGGCCAGCCTCCTTTGTCTGTTGGCTGATCTCATTTTCACCCTGCTCATGTCCATAGCTTCGTCAGCAGGGGGAGCTGTCGTCACGCGGAACGCTCTGGCTTTGGAGCGTGGGGAAGGCGGTGCTGTTTCGGACCTGGAAGGGAGAGGGACGGCTCATGCCCGGCCACGCCCTTCATCTCGCTCCCGTCGACGTTCCTCTAATCGGTTGTCTAACCGTATAATGAGGTCAATAAGCCCGTCTAATTCCCGCAGCTTGTCCTTAGCCACCTGGTGCTCCTTAAGGATTGGAGACAGTCCATTTACAAAGGCGGCGCGGAGTGCTACCGTATTCCAGCCGGCTCTCGCTGCCGCGATGCGGACGTCGACTGCATACTCAGCAGCGCTCCGTCACCCCTGTCGAATTGACAGCAGCAAGTTAGAAGCAGTTTCGCCTCGATTAGGGTGATCGAACACCTGTCTGAACTCCCTCACAAACCCAGTGTATGTTGTTAGGAGCTGCGAATTCTGTTCCCAAAGCGCCGTAGCCCAGGCGCGTGCCTCACCTCGAAGCAAGTTGACGACATAAGCCACCCGGCTGGAGGCTGACGCGTACATAACGGGACGTTGTGCAAAGATGAGCAAGCACTGCATCAAGAAGTCTGCGCACGTCTCGACACAACCTCCGTACGGTTCCGGGGGGCTAATGTATGCTTCAGGGGATGGGGGAGGGGGGTTCATTGAACAACCACTGGAGGGTCTCTGTTCAGCAACAGGTCCACACGAGGAGGAGATGCAGCCGCGCCATGTCCGCGCGCTTCCACCTGAGTGGTGAGAGCCTCCATCCTACGATTGAGCAGTATGTTCTGCTCGGTCACCAAATCCAGCCGAGCAGTGAGGGTGGTCAGTATTTGCTACAACTCACCCATCATGTCTCCTGCTGGAGCCTGTGCACCTTGCATCTCCATTGATTGTTCAACGGATGGTATGTGCCCCTCGGAATCCATGACGTTTGGCCAAGTTATCCTGTTGGGGAAACTGTAAGACACGGACCCACACCAGGGGGCGTAAATGAATGGACAATAGAGATGCCAATAAATACAATTTAATACTGCAAATGTGC